>NC_056745.1:453561461-453563961 GCF_019279795.1 Protopterus annectens
TACCAAATAAAGAAACTACTCTCTAAACTAAAGCCTTGCTCCAATGCCCCTGACAACATTCCCTCCTCCTTCTTAAAAATAGCCTCCAGTGGTATTGCTCTCCCTATTAGCATCCTGATCAATAGATTCCTACTTGAATCCTATGTACCCAAACTATGGCACTCTGCATATATTCTTCCACTTCACAAGGGTGGCAAAAACTGTAACGTATCTAATTTCTGCCCCATAGCCATCCTTTCCCCTCTCTCTAATCTCCTTGAAAAATGCATCCACCTTCAGCTCTTGCCATTCCTTACCAAACACAAGCTACTCTCTCCTACCCAACACGGATTCCGCCCAGGACATAGTACCAACACCGCCCTTCTCTCCTTCTTACATACTGTCAATTTACCCCATGACTTCGGTAATTTAGTATCCACAGTTCTGCTGGAGTTATCTAAAGCTTTTGATACCATTTCCCACACCCACCTTCTAAATCATCTTTCTAATCTCAATCTCTCCCACAAAACTCTCTCCTGGTTCTCCAACTATCTTTCCGGCAGGTCCCAGGCTGTCAAATGGGGCCAGGACACCTCCACCTTATATCCTACCCCCACTGGAGTACCCCAAGGATCCATACTTGGCCCAATTCTATTCAACATCTTTATTGACGACTTTTACAAGGCCATACCCAATACTAAAATTGTTCAATATACTGACAATTCTACTTTGATCTGCTGTGCCTCCAACTTCTATTCTCTGCTTCTAAGTCCTCCCCTATTGATAAAAATTCATTCCAAATAATCAGCCATAACAACTCCATTTTAGAGGTCGTTCCCTCTGCCAAACTTCTTGGTGTAACCATTGATGAACACTTAAAATGTAATACTTACATCCAGCTAAATATAAAGAAAACCCACATAAAACTCGACCTACTTTATAGAAATAACCATTTCTTCTCTCCTGCTGCCAGACTGACTCTCGCCACTACTTATCTCCTTCCCTGTCTACTGTATGGCGCCCCTCTACTTACTAATTTATCCTCCTCACTATCCTCCAAACTAGAAATATGTTACAATAAAATCTCCAGATTTGCTACCAAAGCCAAATCTTCCTCTCATCACTGTTCATCCCTTCACTCATTAAACTGGCTTGAACTCCATAACCAAATTGACTTTCTCCAAATCACAACTGCCTATAGACTACTATTCCAACCTACCAAGTGCCCTGCACTATCCAATATCCTTCAACCATATACTCCCCACAGAACACTTAGATCTACCCACCAAAACCTAATCACCTTCCACAAAACCAAGCACCCAGCTGGTCAACTTCTGCTTTCCTTCACCTTAGCCAAAAAATGGAATGCTCTTCCCTCCACTCTTAGGACCTGTGATAACCTCGAAAACTTTAAAACTCTTCTTCGTTCTCACCTTTACTCAAACAGGAAATGCAACTGTACTCTTCACCCTATACCTCTCAAGGTCTCCTCCACTTTTACTCCTGGTTAACCTCTCACCTAGCTAACCTTGCTCATTTGTATTATGTATATATAACTATACTGTAAAATCTAGCCTCAAGGCCATTTTCCTGTCTTTTACACCTAAACAAACTTGTAATTGTTTGTTTCATTATGAATGCTATCTGTTTGTTTGTCAGTAATGCAAAGTTTCTTAGTAATTATTCATGTAACTATGCATTGTTGGAGCTTTTCTCCCCGAGCCTTCACTGAAAACGGGCTTCCCGAGCCCAGTGGACCTCCCCGGTTATCAAACTGGAACAAATAAATAAATCACACACATAAAACAGTGAATCCCAAAACATTGAAACCAGGAAAACAATGGAAACATAGCATATCTATTCTCCATCACTTTTGCAGAGGGGCTACGCTACCCTTCCCCAGCATGGGGGGCTACACCCCTAACACCCCCTGAAAATTAAATATTCCAACTCTGAGATTGCACTACTTTAAAGAAAACAGTCTAGTGATCAACAACCAACAACCACAACAGTAACAACCATACTACATACAGAACCGTAATACCTTGTAAATCTCCGTTATAAATTAAGAAATATTGTTAAAATAAAACATCTTCTACTTATTTTTAAACTAGCACGTACCCAGACTTCTCCAAACACATCAAGTGTTCAGCTCAGTTCAGGTTCAGCTAGTTGTCTTTACATACTTTAAAATCTTGTCTGACAACTTTGTTACTAATATTATAAACGACAAGAAATTATCTTAACTTGCAACAGTTACTGTATATACTGTTGATAATTAATATCTGGTTATTGTATCAAAGCCAACAACCTGTAATGTTGTTTACTATTGCTGCAACTTTGTATCTCTATTTATCATGTACACGATGTGGAGTTTTTCTCCCTGGGCATCTGCTGAAAAGGACCTGCGTCCAGTCGGAATTTCCCGGTAAACAAATGTAAATAAATAAAATAAGTAAATAAATTAATAAATCAAAACCAAATGACATCAACTCTGTCATATGTTTTCCGAGCCTACTAC
>NC_056745.1:453568961-453608961 GCF_019279795.1 Protopterus annectens
ATATACAACTACTTATGACATGTAAAACTGAAAACTGTGATGATACAATGCAGAAGGCAAAATGGGGGGGGGGGTGATTTGGTTCTACAAACTATTACATCAAATAGGTACTTCATATAGCATTCTGTGGGTACTGCAGTTGAGGATGTACAAGAAGGGACATGTATTTGCAACTGGTGATAAATCCTGCCATTGAAACTATCACTTCTACCACAACACCTTCAGGACTGCAGAAATGATAACTATTTACTAGTTCTGATGACACACAGGACTGGTGTTAATTAAAGAAGTAACTAATCTGATATGCAGTCTCATCTGAGTAAGCACTATACAGCAAAGGCCAGAAATACACCTGCAGGACTTGTTATGCATAAGGCTGAACTCAATGTTCATTAAGAAAAGCAGTAGTACTTAGACACTATTCTCTTTGAAGACAAATCAATGACTTTGGTGTTATACTCAAAAGACAGTAAAGCAACAGCAGAACACACATTTGACAGTTAGGCATCAGAGTGGAAAGCTGACAAACAAACCACATACAGCAATCCATTCATTTTGCAGAAAAAAATCTTTAAATAATAATGAAACTGTCTGATGTAAAGTGATAGTAAGCCATGAACCACACAGCATTGCCCACAACTAACACCACATGCATCAAGTGTAATTTATGTTGTGTTACTTAAAGGTAATACCACCAGAATGCATCAAGTTTAATTTATGTGGTAAATGTAACACCACCTGAATGTCATGGCACACAGTGGTGGACGAGATGTTACCTCTTTGCTTCAGTAACCACGTACCATGCCTGAACCTGCCAAATGGGGTTTCACAATACTCATTTGGCTGGCCATCATCACTGTAATCACTGGTTGAAGGAACAATAGCAGGAACTGCAATGACATTATGGGGCAGTTGAGTACCAGACCAATGTGTAATCACATTTAGAAGAATGATGCTTGTGGTAAAGTTCTAACAAACAAACAAAACAAAGATCTAACCTACTTTTAGGATCCCAGCTCTACAAACTACTCCAACTTCACACATTTACTTCCTTTGCAGCTAGACTTCAGGAAAACACCTCCTCATACAACCTGAGACACTACTTGTGATGATAGGAGTTATTGACAGCCAGGGGAAGTAGGGCAATGGATGTTTTACATATGCCAGCACAGCTAGCTGGAATTTTGTAAACAATTATTTTCCATTTGTGTATCAAACTGATTTGTACAGTTGCTTGTGTTTAAAAATGCATTTGTAAAGTTGCTTGTGTTAAAATGTATCAACAGTGTTTCCTGCTGGAAAGAAAAGAAACGTATAGGCATTATTCTAGCTGTTGAAATATATCAGTTGTAACAGAGGATACTGGAGGAGAAGAGGTTAATCGCAGTCCAGCCAACTTTAAAATCTATCTTAAATTAAATTACTTTATGGCTTAAGCTATAAAGATATTATCCCAGAGTTTTGAATCGAGCCATAGATGCAATGTCTGTGCTACAGAATAGTTTGTACCTTCTGTAGGAAGAGTGGAATGGTTTTGTTTTATGGCTTCCAGATGCTTTAATAAAACTTAGCTAATGGTCTAGTGTGTATTGTAGCACATAGGTGCTAAACCCTGGCAGCTTCTTGTGATGGGGATAGTGCAGGAAACAGATTCTGATGACCAAATGTGTGTGATGTCATTCCGTAAGCCAGAAATAATATTTAGATATTAGTAGGAGATTGCTTTCAGTATTCTGTATTCTGTCTTGGATCTGACAGCAAGGACTACTTACCCACATCATCTTGCCTTGCTCTATTCAATAAATAGGAACAGTAATTCTCTAGATCAGTCAGGAAAATATAATGAGAATAGTTAAGTATTGTTTTTCTGTAACTGTGTGACTTTTTCCAGCTGTGTTATTTTCAATATTTCCTATGACTGAAACTGTGGTGTTTACTGTAAATAGATATTTGATATTTTCATGTCCTTTTATTATTTATTATTAAATATATTTAAACTTCTCATTATGGCTGGTCCTTTTAGAAAAAATATTTAAGTTTTGAGAGTATTTGCATATATTTATTTGGTGATATATCTGTCCACTCCCGAAAGCCTGGCTGTTTGGTCAACATTACCATTTGTATTAATATTAACTTCACTCAGTATAATTTGGTACCCTTGCAAGAGCCTTAAGGTAGTTGGCTTTGTAGTGCCTGGTGGCAGTGATAACTACCTTATAGTCTGGGAAAAAGGGGGCATAGCTAGTAAACCTGTGCCAGCCTTTCCCACTTTCCCAGGTGTGTGTGTGTGTGTGTGTGTGTGTGTGTGTGTGTGTGTGTGTGTGTGTGTGTGTGTGTGTGTGTGTGTGTGTGTATATATAAACACAAATCAAATCTCAAAGAGTGTGTGTGTGTGTGTGTGTGTGTGTGTGTGTGTGTGTGTGTGTGTGTGTGTGTGTGTGTGTGTGTGTGTGTGTGTGTGTGTGTGAGCTACTTGGAGCAGGGACACAAAGTGCTGGTTTCACAGACAGAGTGGTGGAGGACTTGGCTTGGGCATTCAGCTAAGGACTTAACTCTGCAGCTGTACCAATGGGGAGTCTAACTAGGAACCTGGAGGGAGACAGATAGAGAAACCCAGACCCTGGGCTGAGTGTGTCCCCTGTGTGCTCTGAAGGGAAATTGGACTTGATGCAGAGAGGTCTGCAAATGGAAATACTGAGTGTAACCATTTGTATCCCAAGTGAACGTCCCTCTCCACTGTAAGTGGTGAGGATTGAGGCTTCTTGATTAGTGGCCCAGTTGGGGACTTCACACTACTCACAAGCCACACCAGCTCTCATTACCCCTAGAACCAAACTCAACAGCACTGCACATGGTTTCTCCTCTCAAGCACCTACTTTTTGGCAAGCTCTGCCCATTGACATTAAGGAAATCAACACTTATTTCAAACTAAGAGTACAACTCAAAAAGCACTTCTTCATCCAAGCCAAATGCTCCTGCTTCAATACAAGACATATCACCTAACCTATCTCTTCTCCACTGACAAGTGATCAAATAGAGTGACCCACTTTAGAAACTAAGATATATCTATATGTGTGTGTGTGTGTGTGTGTGTGTGTGTGTGTGTGTGTGTGTGTGTGTGTGTGTGTGTGTGTGTGTGTGCGTGTGTGTGTGTGTGTGTATATATATATATATATATATATATATATATATATATAGTACATTACACTTTACATATATATATATATATATATATATATATATATACTGTAGATATAAACATATATACATATTATACATTTTACTCTGCTTAATTGTACATTATATTGCAATGTACATACACAGTTGTTTCTATGTAAATAGTCTGAACTATTCTGTTATTGCTTACAGTTCTGTGTTTTTGTTTGTGAAATGTTTTGTATTTTAACTGGGCTGAGACTAAAATTGATCAGTATTGATCAGTGCACTACCCCAGTAAACACATATAAATAAATAAATAAAAATAAATAAACAAAACATCAAGGATGGAGTAACAGGGTCATTCTGAAGGATACCCCCAGATTCATCAAGGCAACAAAAACAGGTTCTCAGCAGGCCAAACCCTCACTCAATGACAATTTGTGTCTGAGATAGGACATTTTGAAGCATTCTTCAGCAGATCCCCTAGGGTTACGGATTGGTGTCATCAGCTAGGGTTTGACTGGATAGCCTGCATCCCCTGCAAGAAAAAAAAGGGAAGCAGTACTAAGCAAAACATTTTCCAAATTAAACTTGCAGACATTACTATCACTGGAAAACTTTGCACTTACAGGCAAGGTGTCCATGGGGTTTCCTAACATGCAGGAAGAGGCGGTAGAGTGAACCTGTGTGCCAGCTCTGAAATTCTTGAGCACTACCAGGATGCTGGGCCAACACATGGGTGAAGCACACCCATGTATCACATACTGTCTGGCAGTTGATGGAGTGGTAGCCCTTCATGTTCTGGTACCACTCCCCTCATGGTCTAGTTGGGACCCTAATGGCAACAAGCACCTCAGGAAAACGTGCCATCCCTTAAAAGGCACTCATGGTTCAGGCTCAATCCTGATGTGACACAAATATATTAATCCACATATGCCAAGAGTATGTTGAGGAACTGCTGAAGTATTCCTGACGTAGCAGCCTAAGAAATGCCCAGTATGTCCCCAGTTTGTCTCTGGAAGGTTCACATGGCATGTAAAATGAGGTCTATATATACCCTGGTATAAGAAGACCTTGCATTTCCCCAGTCCTTATATGTGGGCCATACAAATGCAGTGAAGCCCTTACAAAATCCCTGTCTACTCTAAATTTATCAAGGATTTCTAGGTCAGAAAAGTTAAAATGAGTCAGTCTTTACTTATATCTGCACCTTCTTGGCCACCGAGTGCCACTGTGTGCTTGCAGTTTTGATGAGACAGAGACAGACAGCGCACAAAAAGAAATATCCGGGTACAGCAAGCATCTTCATCAGTTGCAAACTACATAGAAAAAGCAGAACTTAGCCTTTATAAGGTATGTGTGCTTGGTGCAGAGGTGCATAAAAAAGCAACTATGAACTGCAGCAGGCAGGAAAAGACATACATTTGCATATGTTTATGTTTAAATTGAAGACATTCTTCATATACATCTCATTACATTGTTTTTTCATAAGCTGACTAAAATGGCTGCATCTAAGAGCAGCATGCCTTTATGAATTGCCCTGAAGGTGTGCTTAAGTGCAGCATGTGAAAATTCTCACCACTCACAAGCACAATTACTATACTGGCCACTATACCATCCAGTATCTCATGTTTTTAGAGACCATGTCATTTCTACCCAATATAGATAATGACATACATAAAGATATTTTCTTCATACTGTTAGAAAGAATTTTAGAGATGCTGTTATTTAGAATACAGGGGCTGACCATTTCTGCCAGTTTTTTAGATTCAGAAAATGCATCATATGTTTAGCCATTGCTGTAGAAGCAATGTTACAGGAGTTTTTAACCAGCTAGTTTCCTTGAAATAAGTCAGTAAATCATAGGAGATTACTAAGCTAATGGCCCTAGGGTCCTTACAAGCCTAGCCAAGTACGACCTCCATTCCCAAGAACATCAAGGTATTAAGCAGAACTAAGTCAGCAACTACTGCCCCTGTCCAAGAGGGACACTCGTGAAACTCCCAGGGTGAATTTGCAGTTTCCCCATCCAGTCATCAAAATTACACTTAAATAGGGTCAGCGAGGGTCTCTGCTTCATGTGAATTGCAAGTTTGTTCCAGAGGAGCGGTAACCTCTGTGAGGCATATTTGTCTGTCCAGCAAATCCTATTGATGTCACATACTAGGTTGAGTTACAAATGTGCAGCATTTTCATTAGCTCAGGATCTGAGACTGCTTGATATGCAAGACGTAGGTCACCTCTGAGCAGTCTGTAAGACACAGAGTATAGTGACAGTGATTTCAGTCTGTCAATGTATGACATATGCTGAAGAACCTGAATTTTCTTTGTAAGAAATCTTTGAGGTCTTTAAATTTGCTGCAGTTGCCTGGAAAGGTACATGTCAAAGGTAGCATTGTACTCTATTATTGGCCTGATGAATGAGGAGTACAGGGGGGTTATAACCTCTTTTGTTCTGGATGCAATGCCCTTATTTATGAGGTGGATGATGTAGAAAGCCTTTCTTACCACTGTGGAGATGTGGTGTTCAAAATAAAGGTTGCTGTCAACCAGTGTGCCCAAATTTCTCACCACTGATTGCATGCTTAGGGTGTTGTTATTAATGTGGTAATCTGCAGGGATATCACCCTGGCTGAAGGGGATGATAATGCATTTCTTTGCAATGAGTTTTAGCCCATGACTTTGGCACCAGTCATTTGTCTTTGTAAGTCCCTCTTGTAGGATGTTGACATTGTTTGGGGACTCGATGACTACACCCAGTTTGCAATCATCAATGCCTTTTTTTTTAGCCTGTACATCCAAGATGTAGACTCCAAACAATAGAGGCCCCAGCACCGATGCCTGTAGAGCACCACTGGTTATATGTCTGCTGGTGGAGGTAGAGTCACCTATTTTGATTTTGTGTGTTCTATCAGTGACCCAGTTTGCAACCCGCCAGAAAATATACAGGTTGATCTACAGCTGGGTGAGTTTATCAATGATGCCTGAGTGGGGAATAGTGTCAAAGGCCTTGGCCAGGTCTAGGTAAGCCATATGCTTGAATTTGCCTTCTTCCAGGGCTTTGGTGACTGTCTCAAAGAAGTCCATCAAATTCAAGAGGCAGGATTTCCCTTTAACAAAGCCAAACTGGATCAGATTGAGCATTTTGAAGTCTCCTACATCTTTGTTGATAAGGTCTGTGATTATTATTTCTATAGCCTTACATATTAGGCTGGTCAGGCTCATGGCTCTATAGTTCCCAGGTTCAGTGGAGGCACCTTCTTTTTATAATGGGATGACATTTGCTGTTTTCCATTCAGCAGGTACAAAACCAGTGCTTAGACTGTGGTTAAAAATGATACCCAGTGGTGCATCTAGTTTCTGTTTTAATCCATTCAGAATGCAGCCTGGGATATTATCAGGCCACATAGAGGCTGTGTTTTTGGCTTTGGAGAGAGCGTTTACAACCTGCTGCTTGGAGTCACTAGGTGGAGGACGGGTGGTATGGATGCTTTGGGGGATATGTGGTGAGGACAGTAGGGAGAAGCTTTCACGGAACCTGTCAGCTAGCAGGTTGGCTATTTCTATGGGTTCAGTATACGTGGTGCCACTAACAACCACTTCTGTGCAGATCTGGGTTTTCCTTTAAGGTTTCTGATGTAGCTAAAGAAGGCCTTATGGTTATCCTTAGTGAAGGAAGCTAATTTGGATTCATAGTTAGCTTTAGAATGCCCTACGAGGTGTATTATTTACTTGCTTAAGTCAAGGAGGGAATGCTTCCAATTCAGAGACCGTTTCTTCCTGCCCTTGGACAGCAATTTCTTTCTCTCACTGTATAACCTGATCACCCATGCCATTGAGCACCAGATCCAGAATGTTTGGGCCCCTTGTTATCAACCAACTGATCCAGGGTGTTGGAGTTGATGAAGTCCAAGAACCTTTGGGCAAGTGTATTAGTACACATATAATTTACCCAGTCTATGGGTGGGTAGTTAAAGTCACCTAAAACCAGTGTGTTTGGTTGTATCTTGAGTGATTCAAGTATATCCAAGTATGCAGTGTGGGTATCCCTGTTCATGGAGGGGCTCCTATAGCTAGAAATAACTTGAAGAGGGGTCTTACCTATAGTCAGTTGGACCTGGATTATTTCAAGGGAATAATTTTGTTTAACTAATCTAGGGGTGTATTTATATTTGATGAATATTAACATTCCACCTCCTTTGGATCTCGCACTTTCAGTTTGTGGTATGAATGTGTGGAAGACATTATAACCCGGTATGGCTTTCCATGGCCTTAAACCAAGTCTCTGTGACTGCACAGATATCAGCATTTTCTAAGGTGAGGGCTGCTTCCAGTGAGTGCAGTTTTAGGTTTAGACTCCTAGCATTTAGCAGCATAACCTTGAGGCTGCTTTTTGAAGATATTTTTATGTCAGAAATTTGTTTGTTCTGACATTGCCTAAAAAAGGCACTATGGGGGAGGCAAGAGCCTTAGCCAGTAACCGAAATCTCAGAGGTAACAGATGAAGACCATCTCTGTCAAAGCAGCATGGTCTATCTACCATGTCATTCCAGGCTGAAAGGTACTGGATCCCCTTAAAATGACAGCAGAAACTAAGTCAATTGTTGAAGTCAATCATGTTTTGCTTAGATTGTGTGTAACATTCAAAACATAAAAGTGTGTACACCCTGAATACATTTAGTGTAATTTTGTGCTCAAATATTTTAAATGTCAAAATTTATGAGTATAGCACATATTGAAAATATGAACTTATTTCCTAGTAAGGTGAACAATGGTTAAAGTTACTAGCGGGAAATAAGTAATAAATTTTATGTGGGCAAAAGCACTCACAATAACATTTTAACTTGGATTTAGCAAACTGGACTCTTAATCAATGAGTTGGAATAACCTTCTTGAGGTATTTCTGTGTTGGTTTCATCTTTTCCGAGTTTGTGCGCAGTTCAGTTGTACACAGTTTAAACATGCAGTACAGTGACTAAAAATACTTATTTTTCTGTAGATTTCAAAGGATGCCTTGGATTTCATTTGGATTCACTCCAGAGATCAGAGAGAGCACACCAGTTCTAGGGCAGCTCCTGTAAACTGAGCACAGGCCCTTGCAAACATGCTGCCTAAATGCAAGCTAATTTAAGCAATTGTCAAACAAGCTGGTCAATGGAAATGCTCAGTACTGAGCCTTATTCCAACAATCTACAACACAGATGGGTCATTTCCTGCACTCTTCTGCCACAGGGGTGCAGGGGGGCCCTCGTAATGTAAGACGTCTGGTTTTAGTGCTCTGATAATGCCAAACAGTCTAGATTCAGCAAATCTGAATCTAGCCCTTGCTATAAAATACTCAAGTACTAAAAAATACAAAGTGCAGAAAAAACATTCTCAAACAGCAAACAGTTGAAACAGTGAAACAGCAAAACAGTTATAACGGCTAAAACAGTTACAAGTAGGTGTCAATTCAGTAATACACAGTTTAAAAGTGCAGTACAGTGAATGAAAATACTTTTTTTTTCCTGCAGATTTCAAAGGATGCCTTGGATTTCATGTGGATTCACTCCAAAGATCAGACAGAGCACACCATCCTAGAGCATCTCCTGTAAACTGAGTAGTTTTAAATGCATAAGCCACAATAAAAAAAATGTAGTGCAAAAATGGGTTTCTGCTACTGTGTGGAATGATGGGTTATTTCAACAACAGCCAGATCTAAGATAATATTTCAGGATGTGAATAAGTTGCATTTCTTCTAAAGTCAAATATAACATTTATTACTTGCCACCATACCACTGCCAGAATTTCAGTTCTCTTTAAAACAATGACCTTTCCATATACAAATAGCTATGGTAAATTTCACTATTTGTTAACAATGCCATGCAAAGATTTTATGACTTTTTAAACTTTAAAAATAATATTTAGGTTTCCAGTAGTTAATCTCTGACACCACTCAGCTTTTAAGAACGTTATTTATTCAGATGCCCATGAAAGTAAATAGTTTTAAATCAATGCCTTCACAACATTTACAGAACAGGAAGTTTGTTATATGTTATACTTATGAGATCTATTGCTTTTCTTTTCAAGTGAATCCAAGTATTATTCAATACAATGTTTCAGAATTTATTTGTCAGCTTCAGATTTGCTTCTAGCTATTTATTTTTGCAAGTATGAAAGGTTTTGTCTGTTTGACAGCATTTTAAATATTACTTATAAATATAGCTCACCAGATGTATATGTTAACAGGTTCCTGTAATGATAAGTTTTAAGTACAGTTTTTAAAATGAATTTTAAAATGATTAAGAAGTGAGGATTTTGTAGCATTCAAAAATGTTTTCCAGCAGTAAACAATAACAAAAACATAATGTCAGATTTACATTAGAAGTATCAAAATATGTTATAACCACTTAACAGATACATATCCCATGATCAAAACAAAGAAAATGATGGCCTTAAGCCAAGACAGATTCAATGTCTAGGGCATCATAAAACAGTTGCCACTACAACTTATTTTTTTTCTGTCCAAGTAAGAAATGAAACCATAGTCATTATGGCATTAACTAGTTAAGTTCCAGAGTCACTCTGACTGCGTTGCTAAAACATTATGGAGACTGTTTTTCATACACCTCCTTCCTTTTGACTTTGGATGGTACAACAGTATAGTTTGATAATCAGACCCACCATCTCATGATTTTCATCTCGTAAAGATGCCCTTCATCCCCTTTGAATACATGACACAGTATATTTCACAGACAGAAAAGTGAAGATAATAACACTAATGTATTAACCAGGCAGGCCCATTGGACACAGAGCCCCTTTTCAGGGCTGACCCAGCAGCAATGTTTGTTTAAATGACTGTATAGGTTCACACCGTAGACAAATGAGTGCTGAGGGAATCAAACTCTGTACCACAGGAACCACAGTTCACATTCTTAACCCTATGTTCTAAACTAACAGACCATGGTGACCATGAAATGAGCTATGCATTTTTCAGTTTCCCTTTTACTTCTCTGTTCAAGGAAAGTTATCTAGGATAGGAAACACTAAGCTTAAGAGAGATACTTGCAAAATACTGAAATTTGTGTACTGTGCTCAGTGGATGACAAATGCAAGAGTTAAACCAAAGTCAGAAATCTGCCACAGATCAGGTCAAGTGTGATTTTCATGATCCCTTATTAGACCCATTATAGAATACAACGCCCCATTTGGTATGTACCTTTCAAGACATCTGCAACAACTGGAAAGGCCACAGAAATACCTCACTAAAAGAATCACAGGCCTAAAGCAGATGCCCTACGCTGACCGCCTTAAAAAACTCCAGCTATACTCATCTCTGCTTAACATACAAGGCCATGTCAAACCCAGAGCTGTTGGACATGCTACACAAAGAAATCCCAATCCCTCAGAGCCACACGCTTCAGGGATCTAAACCTTGTCATCACAATAAACAAAACATGCTGGAGGGATAGGTTCCTGACCCAGAGACTCCCCAGACTCTGGAATAGATTGCCCATACATGTCAAGCAGAGTGCCTCTTTGGCCCTCTTCAAAAGGAACCTTGACGATTGGATGGGAGAAAGGAAATTCGCCCCAGGGATCACGTCAGTCACCCTGCTAGACAGGGTCCAGGGAAGTAAATAGTGTGGGAAGAAATAGCCAGGGAATTGTTATGGCTAGGCTTGTATAGGCCCTAGGGCTGATAACCTAGTACCAACCTATGAACCTATGAACCTATAATCTGGGGTTAATATGGTGGTGTGTGTGGATCGGAAGGAAGGAGAAGAGCAAATGTGTAAACAAATAAGTCTTGAGGTACACATGATCAAAGAAGATATGATGTGAGCTGTCTAATGAAATTCATATACAGTCTTCATAAAAGATTGTTCCAGAAAGAAACTTTGCATAAGAATCTTATGGAAAACAGCAACATATTAAAGTGCTAGGATAGAAGCAATGTATTGTGTTATTTTTTTTCTATTTCTTTTTGCTCCCAGTGACTATTTGCCATTAAGCATTCATTCCCCTGTAAGTGGGACATCTGCCAGTACCATACAAAGGCAAGAGCCACCAAGGGGAAGCCATTATATATTCAGCCATGATGGTTGCTTGTACCCTCACTGAGATACTAGAAACTAAAGGCAATAATTACAGCCTTAGCCCTACTCCTGGTAGTGACATGCACCAGCATTATTTCACGATTTGCCTGTGCCCCTCAGCTCCATGCATGTGCACTCTTTCATATGCACTGGCAAGCCCTACAATTGATAACTTGAGTAGCTGTAGCCCATGTCCTTCTGGAAGTGGCAGCCACAGCCCATGTCTTTGTGGAAGTAGCTTGCTGACAGAGGCATGCATCAGCGAGCCTGCCAGGAATTGCATCCTCTCTCCTACGATGGGTATGCCTATCCTTTCAAGCCACCTCAGTCAAGCACCTTATCTACTACTTAAACTCAGGTTGCATGGGCAGTGGTCAGAGTTTTATGGGCACTGGTCAGGGTTTTATGGTAGTGGTCAGGGTTTTATCCTTCTGTGCCAAGGAACTGGGTGGAAGAAAAGTATTGTAAACTGTATATGATAGAATGCTTAATTTTGTGTCATATCAACAAGTCTGAACAATATATAAAAGATAACGAAAAACCAATGGTTAAAACAAACTGATAAAATAAAAACAAGTCGGGGCCCGAGTATGGCTAAAAACCAGAACTTTAAGCCACAAAAATAAAACAAACAAGTAAATACAATCCTATAAAGCGCTTTTCGTCTATTTGGTAACTAGACTTCCTCAGATACTAGTATTTACTTCACACACTATCTTAAATAGTCTATTCCTCCAATTACTAATTGAAGCATGCTGATCAGTTGACAATAAATAATGTGTTACATGTAATTAGTGTTTACTGAAACTTATTTTACAAACCCCCATTCATTAATCAACTAACACATTCCCTTTCTCCATGGTCATAAAATATGTGTTAAAATACACTTTAAACATTCTTTACTCAACTTCCTGATAAAAAGCAGTATTAATAATAAGACCAGCATTGTAAAACCACATACTTTAAGCCTAAGCCATTTTCACTATACCTATTACCTTGACTGTGACACATTAACACAAACAAGTCTCCAAAAAATTATGAATGAATGAAACTATATAGAAATACAAGTAAACCATGTATATGTAGATAAATAACCAAATATGTATGTTTATATATAAATGCATGCCCCCATGAAGCTCAAGTACATATGCATATTTTGGCATAGTAAGGATGTTAACCATAAAAAAATAAGCATACATAAAAATGTTGTTTAAATTTCTAATTTGATTTGTAATTGCAGATACCTTAAACTGCCCCATACAAGTGGCCACTAAGATGTGTGACCACTAAAGGATGGAACCTCAAAAATATATATACATGCTAAAATATATGTAACCATTAAAATATAAAAATATAAAAATATGTATGACCATAAAAATGATTACTCTGTTGTTGTACTAATCACCTCACCTTGTCAAATTTTTCACTTTTAAGAGACACTGTATTGAGCACATTTCATTTAAGCCAGGGAAAGAGCAAGCATCCAACAGGATTTGCCACATCAATTCCAATTTCTCCAAAAATAAGGACCTAGGGCCACCTCTTGGGTCTTTTATGATGTGAGCAATTGCCCTAAATCTAAATGAGTGAGCAGGATTTGATTTAATGTGGTTTGCTAATGCATTCTCCGTTTTGCCCTTTCTGATATTATAGATATGCTCATACACATGTTCCTTTAATTTACAGTCAGTTTTCCCAATGTAAAAAGCTGTGCACACCTGGCACTGAGCTAAATAAACCACAAAACTGGAGTTACAACTGAGCTTGAAATGTCCTGTGGTGTACTGAGTGTGTGTCTCTGATGTTAAACTTGTAGCCACTCTCCATATATTTACAATAGTTACAAGACTCGCATTTTAAGGTATCTGCAATTATGAATCAAATTGTTTTTATCAGGAAGTTGAGTAAAGAATGTTTCAAATGTACTTCAACACGTATTTAAATACATGTCTAATGGCCGGCTATGACCACGGAGAAAGGAAATGTGTAAGTTGAATGGGGGTTTGTAAAATAAGTTTCAGTAAACACTAATTACATGTAACAAGTTATTTATTGTCAACTAATCAGCATGTTTCAATTAGTAATTGGAGGAATGGACTATTTAAGAGAGTATGTGAAGTAAATACTAGTATCTGAGGAAGCCTAGTTACCAACTAGATGAAAAGCTCTTTATAGGATTGTATTTACTTGTCTGTTTTATTTTTGTGGATTAAAATTCTGTTTTTTAGCCGTACTCAGGTCCCAACTTGTTTTTGTTTTATCAATATATAAAAGATGAATGAAAAATAGGCTTTGTTCTCATACTTATTCATTTTACTTTAGTAAAAATTGAATGACATTGTGAACTCATATTCACATTTTAAAGAAAGTCCCATGCTTAAATATTCTGAAGTAATGAAATTCTACAAGTATAAATTTTCAGAGTGGGAAATAATCAACCTTGACAAACATATGAGTTCTGATAAGGAAATAGGGAATGGAGCCATGTACAAAAACATGGAGCTAATGCACAGACAAATCAAGTTTGAATGAAATGCCAACAAATAGCAGATTTTTTGCTTACTTTATAACCTCAAATGTGAGTGACACACAGCTCCATATTATCAGACAAGTTTTTGCAGCAGAATGAAGGAGGGTGGTTTTCTCACACACCAAGTTGTAAGTCACTGCCTGTGCCAGATAACCTTTTTGCTTCAATGCAACAATGTCTTATCAAAGTAATGCAGAGCAAGTTACAATGCCAACACAATTTCTATTAGAGCTTGTTGTTTTAGATTATTTATACTTTTGAATGCTTGCACATTTTCCCTATAACTGTTTATCACAGAAATGTAAAAAAAAGTGAGAATGAAAGCCGTGTAGGAGGCAAAGATTAAGAGTTCTCATTTAAAAACTACAGGAAACATGCTGTCAGAATCCAATAATGGAGTTTCAATGATGCAAAATAATTTTTCAAGACTGGCACAATGGAACTAACACTAATAGGTTCATAGGTTCATACTAGGCTATCTGCCCAAGGGCATTTATAAGCCTAGCCAGAGTGTGTTTGGCTTTTGCCACCCATTTTAAGTTAATTTTGCTATGCCCTTTTTTGAGGTTAGTATACTGTGCCTCTGTCTAACAGTGACACAGAAGTAATACCCGGGGTAAACCTACGATCTCCCATCCACTCATCAAGATTCCTCTTGAAGAGAGTCAAATCAGGACTCTGCCTAACCTGGACTGGGATTTTATTCCAGAGTGATAAAGAGCCTCTGGGTTATGAATGGCTCCAGCATGTCCTATTTATTTCAGTGCTAAAATAGCATTAAAACCAATCCAAAGTGCTATACAAAACTTTTCAGAACAGTTTGCAGACTTTAGTAAATCTTTAAAGCAAATAAACGATAGTATTGTTACTACTGAAAATAAAATCTTAGCTTTGGAGGTTAAAACAGACTTATTGGAAAGTGACTTTAAATCTAGAGATAAAACTGTTTCAGATTTACAAGCTAAAATATTGTATCTGGAAGCCAGGAGTCGAAGAAATAGCATCATTATTCGTGGTTTACCTGAATCTTATGACAATAAAAACTTGTTATCTGTGACTAAAAATATCTTTGAAACACTGTTAAATTGTGAAGCTTCTTCAAAATCTATAATTGTAGAGAGAGCACACAGAGCACTGCGTACAAAGCAAGATTCTTCCACACCAAGGTTAATTTATACTAAGTCACTAAACTTTCAAGACACTTTCCAGATCCTAGAAACTGCTAAAACAAAGAAACAATTCATATGGAAGTCTCACAAACTATAATTTTCCCAAGATCTTCCTGCACAGATCAAATTAAATAGACAAAACTAGCCCCCTATTGTGCTGACTTGATAAAAAGAGGGATTAGATTTCGAATGGCATATCCTAATACCTTGTCTTTCACAGCTAATGACAAATGATTTGTATGTTCAGATCCTAAAGATGCAAAAGACATTTTTCTTAAAACATTTAAAAAGCTTCCTGACACTGTATCTTAATATTCTACTGTTAAAGAACTACAATAAGGTTTGATGCTTTTCTTTTCTTTAATCTGACAGTATTTGTGTTACATGATTTGTAATTCTGGTGTGACATAATTATATTACCTTAAGAACTTGTCATGTAATTTACACATGATGGATTTGGTGTGACAGTGTGCAGTGACAGGATATATGCTTGTTAGATTTGTGTGGATTAATAGAAGCATTTAAATTCCTGTATTTACTTTTTCTCTTTCTCTCACATATGCTTGCTGTGTAAATAGATAATATGTTAATTGTACTACAAGCTTTGGAGTTACAGCCTTCTGTGTAAGCTAAATGATTTTGGAGGGAAAAACATTCCATCTCAACATTCTAGCAAGAAAATCTTCCCCTCAGAGTTCCAGCTGATGCTCTGCATGAACATGCACATTACCAGTCTCTCTGAGATGGATGATGATGTCATCATTTGTGAGGAAAGAAGGACAGTTTCAAATACACAAGTCTGCTTGTTTTCAACAAGTATTCAATAGCACTAACTTTTTAATAGATCTGGCTATTATTTAAAGTGTTTTCTCTTCATAAATGAAGGTTGCTTTTAAATTTAAACAGATTCATGTCACATAATATATTCAGTGACTTTTAGTGTGTCTGCATGACTTCAAAGCAAGCTGCTACTTTCATAAAGCAGAGTGAAAATGTTTCTGGAAACAAAAGAACAGGTTAGTTTTATATATTAAATTCTAAAGGATGTGTAAAGAAATGAACATATTTTCCTATTCAGAATATTTTTTCATACAATATTTTATATTATACTGAAGTGTTTAATTTGACAAATGTTACAAAGTATACCTGTTCATATGAAAGTTTCATGTTCTTTCCATTCTCTGCTCTCTCTCTTCTCAGAGGCTGGATGTGATATTTATGATTAGTAGTTTATGTTTAGGAAAGCCTTTACTTATTTGAAAGGTTTGAAATAACTATCTTTAATATGATTAGCTGAATCTACATGTATATATTTAAGCCCTTAGATTTACTGCATTTAGCTTGCTTGTTTCTGTTTTAATTAGATGTTCAAAATGTTTACTTTAAAAGCCTTGTCTTTTCATGCTGTTTTGCTATGTTACATCTATAGCTTAGAAGAATAATATGGCTACATAACCTAACAAGTCATTAGTAAAATATTCAAAAGTAGATTTAAAATTATATGTATGCACATTGTTGTACATTCAGTCCAATATATATGATGCTGTTTAAGTTACTATTTAATAATATAATTATACTTTATTCATGTATATTAACTAGTGTTAAAACCTTACAGCTTATAATATTTCATTTGAATAGTTCCTGTACTATTATTATCTAGTTAATAGATGCATCTCCAGACTGAATTGGTTTTCATTTTGAGATATGGTTGCTTGGTAGTTGTTTTTTGCTTTATTTGAACTATAACTAAATACTCATTCTACAGGTATTAGTGCTTTTATCATACTAATGGTCATGTTGATTAATGAAATTATCACTAAAGTACTAAAGAAGGTTCAGTAGATAGTGCATGACTATTATCTTTAGTTCAGTAATGCTATGCTTATTTACTTATTTTATAATGTTACCAGTTGGTTTTGTTATACTTATATATGTTATCTTACATATCTTTCAGTTTTAATTGTATTACTTCTTATGATAGAGTGTTCTAGTTAAGCAGAGTGTGATTTATTTATTATTTACTTGTTTCTCTTTCTCTTGAAATACTTGAGAAATACATTTAATCACTATAAATTTCAATTTAAGGATAGGAGCTTTAGATTAGTATTGAAGAGGATTAAGCATGTTGGATGTCTTGAAATTAGTTAATTTTGTATATATTTTTAGTAGTATTACTCAGACTTTTATGTTATGTTAGGCTTCCCTTTGAGTAATTTGTATTCTAACTTGAGGTTATTATTATTTATAATTACAATGTTTTTCATGTTCTTCTGCTCTTCCTTTATCACAGGGGATTGGTGGGTAAGCACTAGGGTTAGGATAAAGGTTATTATTATACATTTCATGGTTCTTAAAAAACTTTCTTTTTCAATAAATGTTATTTGATGACTTGCTTGAATACTTAAAGACTGTTTTTTCTGTTATTTTGGACTAATTCTGAGCATATCTGGGAATTCCCACCCAGGTTCCTAACATAACTAAAGAAAGCCTTGTGATTATCCTTAGTGTCCTGTGCAATTTTTCTCTCGAAGCTGGCCTTAGACGATTTTATGAGTGCCCGTAGTTTTTTGCTAATACTGATCAGAGATGCCTTCCCTTTCTGGGATTTTGCTCTATCATGTAGTAGCTTCCTCCTTCTATTGTATAGTTTGTTTATGGCTGGGGTCCAGCAGGCGGTGCGCCTGCCTTTGGAGGATTGGGTCTTGGTTTTATTTGGGATTGCATGATCCATGCATTCCTGAAGGTGTTCATAGAATGCGTTTATAAAGGATTCTGCAGTCTGGGCCGTATTTTCCACAGGCCCGGGTGATTTGACGGATTCCACCTCAGTTTTGAGGAGTGTGAAATTTGCTTTAGAGAAGTTTTTCACTGTGGTTTTCAGGGCAGGGGTGGAGTCGGGATGTGAATATCCAGTGAGATTAGTTTATGTTCTGATCTTACCAGTAAGGGATACACTTCTGGTCTGGAGCATAGAGTCCCCATGTTGGTGATGATCAGGTCCAGTATGTTTTCCCCTCTTGTGGGAGTGGTAACAAGTTGTTCCATAGCATTTCAGTTTATAAATTCTGGGAAACCCTTTTGGCTAGGGTGTTGGAGCTAGAGTAATGCTCCCAGTCTATGTTTGGGTAGTTGAAGTCACCCAATATAATGGTGTTTGGAGAGACCTTCATGCCCAGTGTTCAGGAAGGCCGAGTGGGGTTCCTGGTTTGGGAGGGTGGTCTGTAGCAGGCTATAAACTGGAAGGCAGTTTCACCCACTGTTAGGTGCACATGGATAGTCTCGATGTCGGCTGCCACACCAACCCAGGTATCTTTGATGAATATCGACACCCCTCCTGCGGGTCAGTCTGGGTTTTAAATGGTGTTGTATGAGGCATAACCCAGTGCTGGGGTGCTCGGAGCCCTGAACCAGGTTTCTGTTACTTACCAGATATCGATGTTCTTATGCTAAGGAGAGTTTGAGGCAGCATCTTGAGGTTTAGACTTGGCATTGAGTAGCATTACTCTTAGTTTTATCCTTTGTGATACCTATGGAGGTGGGTTTATCTTTGAGCCTTGGCCTAAAAGCACTATAGTAGCAAGAGCTGCCAATATCCGGGGCCCAGGGTGACAGGCAAGCCGCCCTCAGCTAAGCATCGCGGCTTGTCGAGCATATCATCCCAAGCTGACAGGCATTGGATCCCTTGAATGACACCAAAGTACTTGCTTGGATTGAAATTGATCATCTTATTCTGGCCAGTACTCATTCCCCAGTGAGGTGGCACCACCAATGTCAGGGTCAGCACCGGCCTGGGCTACATGTCAGAGAGCTCCTCTATGTCTCTTTTCATGTAGTCCAGGGAGGTGTCTCAGGTCATCACACCAGCATGGACAATGACTGAGTCATATTTGTACTTGCCTTGGAGTGACCTGAGTGCTTGTGTTATGTGGCGGATCCTAGCCGACAGGCAGCTCACCTGACCTTCTCCTTGTTCAGCCTGGTGGCGAGCGTCAGTGTGCCTGATGATAGAGTCACCTATTACAAGTGCATCAGGTGTGTTGTTTAGCCTTAATGGCTGTGACTGTTCGGCACACTGGCTTTGTGAGCTATGTGTTGCACGTGTTTTGTTTGGGGTAACGGTTGCTTGGGTGTCTGCTTTGGAGGTCTCTGCTGCTTAGGCAGATTTTTATTTAGAGCCTCCGTGTATTTTTTTGTGTGTTTATGTGTTTGGTTTGCTTTCGTGGTAGGTCTATGTGAGACTGGAATTGTATATGTTTCCTTCTCCTCCTGACTGGTGTTTTGCCAGTACTGAGTTGAAGAACTAGTTATGGCTATATTTGCATCTCTCACATGTGTTAATTTGTTAGAAGAGTAGTTGCTACATAAAGGCATTAGTAAATTTCAAAAGAATTTAAATATATGTATGCACATTCGTGTACATTCAGTCCAATATATACGATGCTGTTTAAGTTACTATTTAATAATATAATTATACTTTATTCATGTATATTAACTAGTGTTAAAACCTTACAGCTTATAATATTTCATTTTGAATAGTTCCTGTACTATTATTATCTAGTTAATAGATACATCTCCAGACTGAATTGTTTTTCATTTTGAGATATGGTTGCTTGGTAGTTGTTTTTTGCTTTATTTGAACTATAACTAAATACTCATTCTACAGGTATTAGTGCTTTTATCATACTAATGGTCATGTTGATTAATGAAATTATCACTAAAGTACTAAAGAAGGTTCAGTAGATAGTGCATGACTATTATCTTTAGTTCAGTAATGCTATGCTTATTTACTTATTTTATAATGTTACCAGTTGGTTTTGTTATACTTATATATGTTATCTTACATATCTTTCAGTTTTAATTGTATTACTTCTTATGATAGAGTGTTCTAGTTAAGCAGAGTGTGATTTATTTATTATTTACTTGTTTCTCTTTCTCTTGAAATACTTGAGGAAATACATTTAATCACTATAAATTTCAATTTAAGGATAGGAGCTTTAGATTAGTATTAGAAGTAGGGATTAAGCATGTTGGATGTCTTGAAATTAGTTAATTTTGTATATATTTTTAGTAGTATTACTCAGACTTTATGTTATGTTAGGCTTCCTTTGAGTAATTTGTATTCTAACTTGAGGTTATTATTATTTATAATTACAATGTTTTTTTCATGTTCTTCTGCTCTTCCTTTATCACAGGGGGATTGGTGGGTAGGCACTAGGGTTAGGATAAAGGTTATTATTATACATTTCATGGTTCTTAAAAACCTTTTTTTTTTTTCAACAAATGTTATTTGATGACTTGCTTGAATACTTAAAGACTGTTTTTTCTTTTATTTTTTTTTCTTCTTCTTTTTAATGTTGTGTTGGATTTGCACCTTGAGTTCACTTTTATAGCATCAATAATGATTATACTTGTAGAATATGCCTGTTGACATAATTTTAGATTCTTGGAATGTTAGAGGCATTCAAGATAAAGCGAAAAAGTCACTATTATTTCATATGATCTTTAAATCACAGGCTAACATTTGTTTTATTCAAGAGACCCATATTTCATATTGATTGGAATAAAGAGTTAAAAAATGGATCAAAAGATTATAGCTTCAGGCGCCTCTTCTCACTCCACAGCTGTAGCTATAATCATTAAACAACAATTCATTGGGAATATTATTGCTGAGAAATTCGATGATGAGGGAGGTGGTGCTTATTTACGCTTCTTTTTCTGGTTTGGACAAACCCTTATTAATTTTAAATTATATGGCCCATGTAATTCACAACATTTGTTCATTTTAAAATTTACAATATTCTTGCATCCTATAAGGATCATCATATTATAGTGGGTGGTGACTGGAATGCAGTTATAAACCCTGTAATTGATCGTTCCCTCCACTGTCACCTATAATCTTCAATCTACTCTGGCTATAAATGATTTGATGACAGAATATAATTTAATAGATCCCCCCCACTGTTAAAAATATAAACAAGAATGATATATATACTTATTATTCTAAGTGCTATCATTCGTGGTCCAGATTAGACTTCTTTCTAATTTCAGATTATATTTCAAAATATATTGTGGACTTTACTACAGAACCCAGATTCTTTTCGGATCACTCAAGAATTTCACTAAAATTGAACATAAAACCCAATATCAAAAATAAAACTATGTTTAATAAGTGGACCTTAAATAATAACTTATTGTCAAATGAAGATATTTGCAAACAAGCTTCAGAAATCCTAAATGAAATGGTGAATAGTCTTGAATCATCAGACATTCCTTATGACATACAATGGGCTGCATGTAAAGCAAGATTAAGAGGTTTATTTATTAGTAAAGCTGCTTTTTCAAAAACAATACTTCATATCATTTGAAGGGGGGGGAATATTGATTACTTTCCAGACTTAGTTTTGTTGAGTGTTTCTTGAGTATTATACTCTCTTTGTTTTTCAAGTTTTGGGGCATGGTGAGGTCCGGTAGTGCTGGGGTGTGGACTTAACCAGGTTCTTTAGAAGTTCTTTTCAGCAAGATTTGATGCATCTTGAGGTTTAGACTTATCGCATTGAGTAGCATTACTCTTAGTTTCTTATCCCTTGTGATACCTATGGAGGTGGGTTTGTCTTTTGAGCCTTGCCTAAAAAAGGCACTATGAGGGTAGCAAGAGCCTTTGCCAATATCCAAAAGCCCAGGGGTGACAGGTGCAAGCCATCCCAAAGCGAAATCATGGCTTGTCGAGCATGTCATCCCAGGCTGACAGGCATTGGATCCCCTTTGAATGACACCAATACTTAAGCCAATTGTTGAAATTGATCATCTTGTCTTCATATTGTGGCATCATTCTTGGTGAGGGTAAGATGCTACTCAAGGTCAGGGTCATACCGGCCTGGGCTACATGCTCAGAGAGCTCCTCTATGTCTCTTTTCATGTAGTCCAGGGAGGTGTCTCAGGTCATTCACACCAGCATGGACAATGACTGAGTCATATTTGTACTTGCCTTGGAGTGACCTGAGTGCTTGTGTTATGTGGCGGATCCTAGCCCGACAGGCAGCTCACCATGACCTTCTCCTTGTTCAGCCTGGTGACGGCGTCAGTGTGCCTGATGATAGAGTCACCTATTACAAGTGTATCAGGTGTGTTGTTTAGCCTTAAGAGCTGTGACTGTTCGCCACACTGGCTTTGTGAGCTATGTGTTGCACGTGTTTTGTTTGGGGTAGCGGTTGCTTGGGTGTCTGCTTTGGAGGTCTCTGCTGCTTAGGCAGATTTTTATTTAGAGCCTCAGTATGTTTTTGTGTGTTTATGTGTTTGGTTTGCTGTCATGGTAGGTCTATGTGAGACTGGAATTGTAGTGAGTGTGGTTTCCTTCACCTCCTGACTGGTTTCGCCAGTACTGAGTTGAGAGAACTTAGCCTCCAGTATGGCTATATGGTTGCATCTCTCACATGTGTTGGAATTTGTTGGGAGGAGGAGAGGGTTGTCTGTGTACATGAGGCAGTTGTAACATTGCCTCAAGATTCCCAGATTCACCAGCTGGACCAGAGAGGAGATTGACAACTGACCTTTGGACATGCTAGAATAGTATTGGGAATTCCTTTATAATTGAAAAAAGGGCCAGTGGGGAATGAGGTACTCAAGGGGAGTTTGTGAGGGTGTAGTGCTTTTAATATTTTAGTGCTGACTTATATAATTGCTTTAGTGAGCAAGTGCCAGGTAACTTAAATGCAATGTGTTACAGGTAACTTAAATGCAAAATGACAAACAGTAACTTTCTTTCAAGTGAAACAAGGAAATAAGTACAGTAAGCAATGCAGATATCACTAGGGATCCACAGAAGCTGAAAAGCTGTTTTAGGTGGAATTAGTGTTTCAGGGAAATAACAAGCAAACAAACAAGCATAAAATAAAGCTAGATTCAGCAGGCCTGGATCTAGTCTATGCTACACAAACAAGGTGTACCAATTTCAGTAAGAAACAGTTCAAATATGCAGGCACTATAAGCCTTTAACCAGAAATTCCCAGCTCAGAAGGGCAGAGTCCAGCCTCTCCTCCCACAAGAGTGCAGACCAGAACCTTCTTAATGTAAAATAACTGGCCTGAAGCCCAAGTGCTTAAACCAGAACTAATACACTTTTAGAATAACAGACACTGAGCCCTCAATCAGCAGTTCACAACTTAGAAGGATGTAAGCTACCTGTCCTGCCACCACAGTGCAGGCCACAAACCTTCCTAATGTAAAACAACTGGTCTGAAGCCCAAGTGCTTAATCCAAAAGACTTAGAATGATAGCTACACTTTAATCAAGTTACTACCAAGCAGTAATAGATACAATTGAATACTTTAAAGAATGCCTGGATTAGTGCTCAAGTTATACAAACAAAGCTAGATTCAGCAGACCTGGATCTAGTCTATGCTACAGCAAACAAGGTGTACCAATTTCAGTAAGAAGCAGTTCAAATATGCAGGCACTATAAGCCTTTAACCAGAAATTCCCAGCTCAGAAGGGCAGAGTCCAGCCTCTCCTCCCACAAGAGTGCAGACCACGAACCCTTTTAATGTAAAATAACTGGCCTGAAGCCCAAGTGCTTAAACCAGAATTAATACATTTTAGAATAACAGACACTGAGCCCTCAATCAGCAGTTCCCAACTTAGAAGGATGTAAGCTACCTGTTCTGCCACTACAGTGCAGACCACAAATCTTCTTAATGTAAAACAACTGGCCTGAAGCCCAAGTGTTTAAACCAGAATTAATACACTTTTAGAATAACAGACACTGAGCCCTCAATCAGCAGTTCCCAACTTAGAAGGATGTAAGCTACCTCTCCTGCCACCACAGTGCAGGCCACAAAACTTTAATCAAGTTACTACCAAGCAGTAATAAATACAATTGAATACTTTAAAGAATGCCTGGATTAGTGCTCAAGTTATACAAACAAAGCTAGATTCAGCAGGCCTGGATCTAGTCTATGCTACAGCAAACAAGGTGTACCAATTTCAGTAAGAAGCAGTTTAAATATGCAGGCACTATAAGCCTTTAACCAGAAATTCCCAGCTAGAAGGGCAGAGTCCAGCCTCTCCTCCCACAAGAGTGCAGACCACGAACTCTTTTAATGTAAAATAACTGGCCTGAAGCCCAAGTGCTTAAACCAGAATTAATACACTTTTAGAATAACAGACACTGAGCCCTCAATCAGCAGTTCCCAACTTAGAAGGATGTAAGCTACCTGTCCTGCCACTACAGTGCAGACCACAAACCTTCCTAATGTAAAACAACTGGTCTGAAGCCCAAGTGCTTAAACTAAAAGGCTTAGAATGAGTTACACCGAGCAGTAATAAATACAATTGAGTACTTTTAAGATGATGCAAAAGCAAAATAAAGTAGGAAGAAACACAAATACAGTAAAAGCAGATTTTTTTTTTTTTTTTTTGAGTGAGCAAATGAGATGGGCCCAGGAGTTACAGGACAGAAACAAGTGCAAATGCAGGCCTTCAAATCAGAAAGTTGAGAGAGATGGAAGACTGCCCAAATGCAATAACTACAAATTCTGGGCAGAACCACTCTTATGTGGTAGACAGGTTACCTAGTGCTTCCCTCCACTGAAAGCTAGCTTCCTCCAAACAAAACTTGGGGCTCAGAAGCTTAAAATAGTCTGATACGAAAAACTTTAGAAAACAAATTTTGATTGTCAGAAAGATTTAATTCTGCTTCACCAAAATAACCTCTCCTTAGCTGGACAAAAGATAGTTGCTTTATATTGAGAGTGGGCCCGGGTTGCCTATAAATTGTTAGCAGAATTATTAAAGTTAACTTCAGAAATCCAAATATTACATCTTTATCTTATAATAACAGATTATATAATACTGATGAAGAGATTATTCAACTTTTCACCTCTTTACACTGAGTTATATTCAGGTTCTTCTAATTCTGTTAAAGATAATCACTCAAAACTCTTTTTAGACTCTTTGCAGTTCCCTAAACTTAATGATAATCAGCAAAACTACTTTACCCTATACAAGAAATCTCATTCAATAGATAATCTTAAATTGGGTAAATCTCCGGGACCTGATGGTTTTACTCCAGAATTTTTCAAAACTTTCAAATTGGTAGTTCTTCCCTTTCTATTTAAAGTTTACAATCATATAAGAGTTAATGATATCTCAGATATTCATTGGAACACATCCAAAACCATTCTAATTCTAAAAAATAATAAAGATAAATCTGACCCAGTAGACCCATTTCTTTAATTAACGTGGATATTAAGATTCTGTCATCTATTCTGGCTAACAGATTGAAACGGATTTTACCCTCAATTATCTCGTCAGATAAATCAGGTTTTATGTCTCAGAGACATGCTTGGGATAATACTCTATCTTTAGAGACTATACTTCATCTCATTAAGAAAAATCCAAACCCTATATATGCTTTGATTATAGATGCATCAAATGCCTTTGACAGAATATGTTGGAACTTTCTATTTCAAACTATGTTATGTTTTAATATTCCCTTATTCTTTATACATTTTTTAAAAGTTTTATACAAGAATATGTTTACTAGACTATACATTAATGGTCAATTTTCCCGATAAAGATCACTAAAGGAACAAGACAGGGTTGTCCATTGTCCCCTTTTCTTTTCAACATTTACTTAGAACCTTTGCTATTGTTTATTACTCAAAATACTTTTCATAACATCCCTAGAATTCTTAATACTAATATTCATTTCTCTGCTTTTGATTTAGTAATCTACTTTCAAACTCCATTATCTGATTACAGAAAAATAATAATTCTATTGATTATTTTTCTTTGGTTTCAACTATCTTTTAAATTCTACAAAACTCATATTTTTCCCTTAAATCATTTAGCACACAAATCTTTTTGTTTCCAGCGATCATTTTCAGTTTACTTATAATATAAAATATTTAGGAATCAATTTAGAACACAATAATAAATCTTCCTTTCAAAATAATATTAATAAATTATGGAACTCTATATTGTCTGATATGGACAGATGGAAGCATCTAAACCTTTCATTTCTTTCAAGGGTGGCCATTATTAAAATGAATATTCTGCCTAAATTTCTTTACCAATTCTCATATCTGATCAGATAATTTCAAAAAATTTTTTTGAGTCTGTAAATAAAGCTTTGGCAAAATTCATATGGTTCCCTAAATCTGTTAGAATTTCCTATTCTAGATTGGCATTTTGAAGGACAAGGGAGGTTTGGGTTTACCTAATCTTTCTCTATTATTTGATTGTCTCATCCAATAAACTTCTTACTATCTCTAAATTCAATAACACTTCTTATCCAAATCACTTTATGGATAAAATTATGGTATAATTATGTCTTTTCTATTAATTTATATCCTCAAGCTTTTCCCTTTATCTCTCTCGATAGTTTATTTATTAAATATATATCTACTGTATTTAAACAAGATTAGAGATTTCCAAACCTTACTCAAAATGTGTAAACTAGAAAAGATCTCCCATGTTCAGCCACTTGATGTAAACACAAATATATTATAGGACAATAAACTTTTGAACTTAACAAACTATCCTTTAATTAAAAATCTAAAAGTAGGAGCTGTTTTCAACTATCTTGACTTGCCTTTATCTGACTGGCGACCACGAACCCTTTTAATGTAAAATAACTGGCCTGAAGCCCAAGTGCTTAAACCAGAATTAATATATTTTAGAATAACAGACACTGAGCCCTCAATCAGCAGTTCCCAACTTAGAAGGATGTAAGCTACCTGTTCTGCCACTACAGTGCAGACCACAAACCTTCTTAATGTAAAATAACTGGCCTGAAGCCCAAGTGTTTAAACCAGAATTAATACACTTTTAGAATAACAGACACTGAGCCCTCAATCAGCAGTTCCCAACTTAGAAGGATGTAAGCTACCTCTCCTGCCACCACAGTGCAGGCCACAAAACTTTAATCAAGTTACTAAGCAGAAAAAACAATTGAATACTTTAAAGAATGCCTGGATTAGTGCCTGTTATACAAACAAAGCTAGATTCAGCAGGCCTGGATCTAGTCTATGCTACAGCAAACAAGGTGTACCAATTTCAGTAAGAAGTGAAGTTTAAATATGCAGGCACTATGTTTCAACCAGAAATTCCCAGCCAGAAGGGCAGAGTCCAGCCTTCTCCCCACAAGAGTGCAGACCACGAACTTTAATGTAAAAATAACTGGCCTGAAGCCCAAGTGCTTAAACCAGAACTAATACACTCTTAGAATAACAGACACTGAGCCTCAATCAGCAGTTCCCAACTTAGAAGGATGTAAGCCACTGTCCTGCCACTACAGTGCAGACCACAAACCTTCCTAATGTAAAACAACTGGTCTGAAGCCCAAGTGCTTAAACTAAAAGGCTTAGAATGAGTTACAATCGAGCAGTAATAACACAATTGGAGTACTTAAGATGATGCAAAAGCAAAATAAAGCAGGGAAGAACACAAATACAGTAAAAAGCAGATTTTTTTTGAGTGAGTAAACAGGAAGGCCCAGAGTTACAGGACAGAAACAAGTGCAAATGCAGGCCTTCAAATCAGAAAGCTGAGAGAGATGGAAGACTGCCCAAATGGCCAATAACTACAAATTCAACAGAACCACCTCATGTGGTAGACAGGTTACCTGCTTACTAATTCCACTGATAAGCTAGCGCTTCCTCCAACAGAAAAGGCTTGGGGCTCAGAAGCTACAAAATATCCTTGGATACAGCAAAATCTGTTTCTGGGAACACTAATTACAGGAAAGGGTGAAAGTCGGCTGCTAATTTTTTTTTTTTTTTTTCAGAAAAGTAGCAAACAGTAGTAAAAAACAATTCACATGTAGTGTAAGCTGGCACACTTGAGTAAGGTCTACTATTAGTCCACACACAGTTTGAAAAAATGTAATTAAATTAAAAGGACTAAAAGCAAGTGCAGAAAGGGTTTATTAGAATGCAAAGAGATGGACTGGGGAGGTCCAGATCAACCCAGGTGGGCGGGCACTGCAAAAGCCACCAAATTTAAACTACAAGGTGGGTTCAACAGAGATGTGAGGAATCAGAGTGCAAATTATAAAACCAAAAAAATATATACTGATCTCTGTATATTTGCAGAATACTAAGCCAACAGATATCTAAAGCAACAATTTAGCTCTATAATACAGAATAATACAGAAAAAATATACTCAGCTCTCATATATTTGCAGATAGTCTTGTAAGCTGTCTCAACACACAGGTCCACTTTAAATGCAGACTGCTGCCATAACAGTTCAAATTAAGGGAGCCTTGAGTTAACAACACACAAGCAATAGAAACCAAAATGGGGAAAGTTTCACCAGAGATATGAGGAACTGAGTGAAATTATAAAAACCAAAAAATATATACTGATCTCTGTATTTGCAGAACACTAAGACAACAGATATCTAAGCCAACAATTTAGCTTTTTATAATACAGAATAATACAGAAAAATATACTCAGCTCTATATATTTGGTAAATAGTCTTGTAAGGTTCTCAACACACAGGTCCACTTTTAAATGTGTGGCACTCCAGCCAAAGAAGTCTGGGTTATATTTATTTATTTGTTTATCTCGGGACATGCATTTCTACCCTTGTTGACTCTTTCAGGTGTGAAGCATAGTCCATTGTAGGCATCTCCTAATAATAAAATCCAAGTCAGTGGTATAGACATAAGGTCTTATTGAGCAATGTACAGTATATATTTCTTGCTGTTCAGCAATTCAATATACAAAGGTTGTTTAGATGGGTGTGACTGCTTCAAGAAACCTGCATTTTATAAAGGCCTAATTTAGTAAATTTTTACTGGACTATTATTATAGAAGGTGCACACATTTTACTTATATGTATGTATTCACGATTTATTTATAGTTTAAAAGGTAGGCTGGCTGCACTCTAAGCCTCTAAACGCAAGAAATCTGGATAAAGCTAAAAAATAATGGGGGAAGGGAGACAAAGTCTAAAATCAGGGGCACATTTAAATATTGCCTTACAAATTAAAAAGTTGATAGACTAGTAGGGTTTCGCTCTATCACATTTTCTGATGGGTATGAAGTCTGAACTCAAATGTTTTGCCATTATTTATCAGTTACTTGCCAGAAAACCATAAATTATATGAGGAACAGACCAAAAATATGAAGAAAAATTGGGACATCTTGCAAGAACTGGCAGTTGGGGGGGGGGGGGGGGGAAAAAAAATAAAAAAAAAAAATTTACTCTATCAGAATCATCTCTAAAAAAATTCACCCTTTATGCTTTGATTTTTATCTTGCCTTTGACAGAATATTTTCCAAACTGAGCCCGATACAAGAATATGTTTACTAGACTATACATTAATGGTCAATTTTCTCCTCCGATAAAGATCACTAAAGGAACAAGACAGGGTTGTCCATTGTCCCTTTTCTTTTCAACATTTACTTAGAACCTTTGCTATTGTTTATTACTCAAAATACTTTTCATAACATCCTAGAATTCTTAATACTAATATTCATTTCTCTGCTTTTTGGATGATTTAGTAATCTACTTTCAAACTCCATTATCTGATTACAGAAAAATAATTAATTCTATTGATTATTTTTCTTTGGTTTCAACTATCTTTTAAATTCTACAAAACTCATATTTTTCCCTTAAATCATTTAGCACACAAATCTTTTTGTTTCCAGGCGATCATTTTCAGTTTACTTATAATATAAAATATTTAGGAATCAATTTAGAACACAATAATAAATCTTCCTTTCAAAATAATATTAATAAATTATGGAACTCTATATTGTCTGATATGGACAGATGGAAGCATCTAAACCTTTCATTTCTTTCAAGGGTGGCCATTATTAAAATGAATATTCTGCCTAAATTTCTTTACCAATTCTCATAATCTGATCAGATAATTTCAAAAATTTTTGAGTCTGTAAATAAAGCTTTGGCAAAATTCATATGGTTCCCTAAATCTGTTAGAATTTCCTATTCTAGATTGGCATTTTCGAAGGACAAGGGAGGTTTGGGTTTACCTAATCTCTATCTCTATTATTTGATTGTCTCATCCAATAAACTTCTTACTATCTCTAAATTCAATAACACTTCTTATCCAAATCACTCTTTATGGATAAAATTATGGTATAATTATGTCATTTCTAATAATTTAAATCCTGAAGCTATTCCCTTTATCTCTCTGGATAGTTTATTTATTAAAAATATATCTACAGTATTTAAACAAAAGATTAGAGATTTCCAAACCTTACTCAAAATGTGTAAACTAGAAAAGATCTCGCACCATGTTCAGCCAATTCATCTAAACCCAAATATATTATTGGACAATAAACTTTTGAACTTAACAAACTATCCTTTAATTAAAAATCTAAAAGTAGGAGATGTTTTGAAATATCTTGACTTGCCTTTATCTGACTGGCGTAAGTTATTGAAAGTAAACTGGAATTACTCACCAATTCTTACACAACTAAGAGCAATAATTAAAACAAATTTGTATCTCTGGTCCCCATAGACTCACAATTGAAAAACCTTAACACGATTATCAAAATACTTTCATCATCTGATAAAATGCTCTCAAACTCATATAAATTAATTAATTCTTTAATGATGGACCACAACTGTCTTTTATCTAATGTTTGGTTGAATTATAATTCCCAATTGTCAGAATCTCAGAAAGTCCTGGCTATAGACACACTAAGGAATTTATCCCTTTTAAAAAATTAGCATACACACAATTAATGATTAATAATGATGCCTACTTTACCCCAATCAAATTAAACAAATTTAACCCAAATAAGTCCCTTCGTGTTCATGCTGTTCTCATCCCCAAGCAGACCTCCTTCATATTCTATGGTATTGTCATTTTTCTCACAGATTATGGACATCTTTGAAAGTCAGACTGCAGAAAATGGGATATCAAAAATCCACGTTGATGTGGGAATTTGCTATTCTACATATTCCATTGATTCATCTTTCAAAGTTGATATTCATGTTATCATTTTTATTTGCTCATTACTAAAACTTTATATAATACAAAATTGGATTGATCGTTCTAAATTAAAATGGGTTACTTTCCAGAAAATGGCTTTTAAATTTATTGATGCTCAAAGATACTTAGGTGGAAGTCCAAAAAAAAGCTATTAGAAAGGTTGTGTTAGAAAAGGTTCTAAACATATTAAATAGTTAATGTTAAATATTTTTTTTTTCCTCTCAGGTTGCCTAACTTGTATATAGTGTACATATGGTGTATGTTTTATTTCTAAATAACTTATCAAAATCTCATGAAGGTTGTTATCACTAGATAAATTGTTATATGTTCATTTATGCCTTCTTGTTATGTATAATCTTTTAATTGTCTTGCTATTCATATAATTAATAAAAATTTTTTGAGAAAAAAAAAAAGTTTGAATGAAATGCCAACAGATAGCAGATTTTTTGCTTACTTTATAACCTCAAATGTGAGTGACACACAGCTCCATATTATCAGACAAGTTTTTGCAGCAGAATGAAGGAGGGTGGTTTTCTCACACACCAAGTTGTAAGTCACTGTCTGTGCCAGATAACCTTTTTGCTTCAATGCAACAATGTCTTATCAAAGTAACGCAGAGCAAGTTACAATGCCAACACAATTTCTATTAGAGCTTGTTGTTTTAGATTATTTATACTTTTGAATGCTTGCACATTTTCCCTATAACTGTTTATCACAGAAATGTAAAAAAAAGTGAGAATGAAAGCCGTGTAGGAGGCAAAGATCAAGAGTTCTCATTTAAAAACTACAGGAAACATGCTGTCAGAATCCAATAATGGAGTTTCAGTGATGCAAAATAATTTTTCAAGACTGGCACAATGGAACTAACACTAATAGGTTCATAGGTTCATACTAGGCTATCTGCCCTAGGGCATTTATAAGCCTAGCCAGAGTGTGTTTGGCTTTTGCCACCCATTATAAATTAATTTTGCTATGCCCTTTTTCGAGGTTAGTATACTGTGCCTCTGTCTAACAGTGACACAGAAGTAATACCCGGGGTAAACCTACGATCTCCCATCCACTCATCAAGATACCTCTTGAAGAGAGTCAATGAGGGACTCTGTCTAACCTGGACTGGGATTTTATTCCAGAGTGAAGGGAGCCTCTGGGTTATGAATCTGTCCCTCCAGCATGTCCTATTTATTTCAGTGCTGAGGTTCAAGTCTCAGCGTAGCTCGATGGGATTTGGATTTTCTGAGGTGCAGCATGTCCATTAATTCCGGGTTGGACATGGCTTTATACGTCAGGCACAGATCGCCTCTGAGCAGGTGGTATGCCACTGAGTAGAGCTGGAGTTTCTTTAACCGGGCAGCATATGGCATCTGTTTGAGCCCTTTGATCCTCTTGGTGAGGTACTTTTGGGGTCTTTCCAGTTGCTGCAGGTGTCTGGTAAGGTACATCCCAAAAGGGGCATTGTACTCAATTATGGGCCTGATGAGGGATGAGTAAAGAGGCACGATGACCTCCCCTGATCTAGATGTGAATCCCTTCATGATTAGGTGGGCTATATAAAATGTTTTTCTAACCACTTTGGCCACGTGGTTGTCAAATGAGAGATTGCTATCAACTTGGGTCCCCAGGTCCCTATTTACTTCTTCTGTACTTAATGGATTACCACCTATGTGGTAATTTGTGGGCACTTTGTTTTTGCCATGGCTCTGGCACCAGCTGTCTGTTTCTATGAGGCCCTTTTGGAGGATGCTTGTGTCGGCTGGAGAGTCGATTATGGCACCCAGTTTGCAGTCATCTGCGAACTTGGTCAGCCACAGTCCTTCCGTGTTGGCCTGTTCCTCCGAGAAATATATACCGAACAAGAGAGGTCCCAGGACTCAGCCTTGTGGGATGCCACTTGTAACTGGTTTGGAGTCTGACATGGCTCCAGCAATTCTAATCATGTGGGTTCTGTCCTTGAGCCAGTTTGCAAACCATCTGGTGACATAGAGGTTTATATTTAAGCTGGTGAGCTTATCTATAATGCCCGAGTGGGGTATTGTATCGAAGGCTTTTGCGAGGTCCAGGTAGGCTGTGTGGACCACCTTCCCCTCGTCAATGGCCTTGGTGACTGTTTCAAAGAAATCAACCAGGTTTAAGAGGCAGGATCTGCCCTTAACAAAGCCGAAATGGGTAGGATCCAGTGTCTGTAGGTCCCCAATATCTTTATTTATGAGGTCCATGATGATCCTTTCCATAGCTTTGCAGAACAAGCTAGTCAGGCTTATGGGGCGATAGTTTCCAGGATCCGTTGAGGCACCACCTTTATGGAGAGGGACCACTGTTGCTGTACGCCACTCTTTGGGTACATATCCTGTAGTAAGGCTGAGATTGAACAGTAGTTTTATGTTTGGGTTTAGCTCTTCTTGGAGTTCATGTAGGACGCAGCCCGGGACACAGTTTGGTCCTATTGATGCTGTGTTTTTTGCTTTGGAGAGGGCAGCTATTACCTGAGCATCTGAGATGTCAGGGGGGCAGTACTCTGCTGGGATAGATATTTGCCCTTTTGGTGGGGGGAGTTTGTGCTGAACCTGTCAGCTAGGATGTTGGCAATGTCTGTGGGTTCGGTGTATTTTTTGTCATTTTGGACTAATTCTGAGCATATCTGGGAATTCCCACCCAGGTTCCTAACATAACTAAAGAAAGCCTTGTGATTATCCTTAGTGTCCTGTGCAATTTTTCTCTCAAAGCTGGCCTTAGATGATTTTATGAATGCCCGTAGTTTTTTGCTAATACTGATCAGAGATGCCTTTCCTTTTGGGATTTTGCTCTATCATGTAGTAGCTTCCTCCTTCTATTGTATAGTTTGTTTATGGCTGGGGTCCACCAGACAGGACGCCTGCCTTTGGAGGATTGGGTCTTGGTTTTATTTGGGATTGCATGATCCATGCATTCCTGAAGGTGTTCATAGAATGCGTTTATAAAGGATTCTGCAGTCTGGGCCGTATTTTCCACAGGCCCGGGGGCTTTGAAGGATTCCACCTCAGTTTTGAGGAGTGTGAAATTTGCTTTAGAGAAGTTTTCACTGTGGTTTTCAGGGCAGGGGTGTAGTAGGGATGTGAATATCCAGTGAGAATAGTTTATGGTCTGATCGTACCAATGGAGGGTACACTTCTGGTCTGGAGCATAGAGTCCCCATGTTGGTGATGATCAGGTACAGTATGTTTTCCCCTCTTGTGGGAGTGGTAACAAGTTGTTCCATAGCATTTGAGTTTATAAATTCTAGGAACCTTTGGGCTAGGGTGTTGGAGCTAGAGTAATGCTCCCAGTCTATGTTTGGGTAGTTGAAGTCACCCAATATAATGGTGTTTGGAGAGACCTTCATATTTTCCAGTGTTCTCAGGAAGGCCGAGTGGGGTTCCTGGGTTTGGGAGGGTGGTCTGTAGCAGGCTATAAACTGGAAGGCAGTTTTACCCACTGTTAGTTGCACATGGATAGTCTCTGATGCTTCGTGCTGTGCCACCAACCTGGAGGTCTGGGTATCTTTGATGAATATTGATACTCCACCTCCTTTTGTGGTTTGGTCCAAGTTTTGGGGCCGAAAAGCATGGCATGAGGTATAACCTGGTAGTGCTGGGGTGCTCTCGGGAGCCTTGAACCAGGTTTCTGTTACTGCACAGATATCAATGTTCTCCATGCTAAGGAGAGTTTTGAGTGCGTGCATCTTGAGGTTTAGACTTCTGGCATTGAGTAGCATTACTCTTAGTTTCTTATCCCTTGTGATACCTATGGAGGTGGGTTTGTCTTTTGAGCCTTGCCTAAAAAAGGCACTATGAGGGTAGCAAGAGCCTTTGCCAATATCCAAAAGCCCAGGGGTGACAGGTGCAAGCCATCCCTAGTGAAGCATCATGGCTTGTCGAGCATGTCATCCCAGGCTGACAGGCATTGGATCCCCTTTGAATGACACCAATACTTAAGCCAATTGTTGAAATTGATAATCTTGTCTTCATATTGTGGCATCATTCTTGGTGAGGGTAAGATGCTACTCAAGGTCAGGGTCATACCGGCCTGGGCTACATGCTCAGAGAGCTCCTCTATGTCTCTTTTCATGTAGTCCAGGGAGGTATGTCTCAGGTCATACACACCAGCATGGACAATGACTGAGTCATATTTGTACTTGCCTTGGAGTGACCTGAGTGCTTGTGTTATGTGGCGGATCCTAGCGCCCGACAGGCAGCTCACCATGACCTTCTCCTTGTTCAGCCTGGTGAGCGAGACGTCAGTGTGCCTGATGATAGAGTCACCTATTACAAGTGTATCAGGTGTGTTGTTTAGCCTTAAGGGCTGTGACTGTTCGGCACACTGGCTTTGTGAGCTATGTGTTGCACATGTTTTGTTTGGGGTAGCGGTTGCTTGGGTGTCTGCTTTGGAGGTCTCTGCTGCTTAGGCAGATTTTTATTTAGAGCCTCCGAGTATGTTTTTGTGTGTTTATGTGTTTGGTTTGCTGTCATGGTAGGTCTATGTGAGACTGGAATTGTAGTGAGTGTGGTTTCCTTCTCCTCCTGACTGGTTTCGCCAGTACTGAGTTGAGAGAGCTTAGCCTCCAGTATGGCTATATGGTTGCATCTCTCACATGTGTTGGAATTTGTTGGGAGGAGGAGAGGGTTGTCTGTGTACATGAGGCAGTTGTAACATTGCCTCAAGATTCCCAGATTCACCAGCTGGTCCAGAGAGGAGATTGACAACTGACCTTTGGACATGCTAGAATAGTATTGGGAATTCCTTTATAATTGAAAAAAAAGGGCCAGTGGGGAATGAGGTACTCAAGGGGAGTTTGTGAGGGTGTAGTGCTTTTAATATTTTAGTGCTGACTTATATAATTGCTTTAGTGAGCAAGTGCCAGGTAACTTAAATGCAATGTGTTACAGGTAACTTAAATGCAAAAATGAGAAACAGTAACTTTCTTTCAAGTGAAACAAGGAAATAAGTACAGTAAGCAATGCAGACATCACTAGGGATCCACAGAAGAGCTGAAAAGCTGCGTTTTAGGTGGAATTAGTGTTTCAGGGAAATAACAAGCAAACAAACAACAAGCATACAAATAAAGCTAGATTCAGCAGGCCTGGATCTAGTCTATGCTACAGCAAACAAGGTGTACCAATTTCAGTAAGAAACAATTCAAATATGCAGGCACTATAAGCCTTTAACCAGAAATTCCCAGCTCAGAAGGGCAGAGTCCAGCCTCTCCTCCCACAAGAGTGCAGACCACAAACCTTCTTAATGTAAAATAACTGGCCTGAAGCCCAAGTGCTTAAACCAGAACTAATACACTTTTAGAATAAAGACACTGAGCCCTCAATCAGCAGTTCACAACTTAGAAGGATGTAAGCTACCTGTCCTGCCACCACAGTGCAGGCCACAAACCTTCCTAATGTAAAACAACTGGTCTGAAGCCCAAGTGCTTAATCCAAAAGACTTAGAATGATAGCTACACTTTAATCAAGTTACTACCAAGCAGTAATAGATACAATTGAATACTTTAAAGAATGCCTGGATTAGTGCTCAAGTTATACAAACAAAGCTAGATTCAGCAGACCTGGATCTAGTCTATGCTACAGCAAACAAGGTGTACCAATTTCAGTAAGAAGCAGTTCAAATATGCAGGCACTAAAGCCTTTAACCAGAAATTCCCAGCTCAGAAGGGCAGAGTCCAGCCTCTCCTCCCACAAGAGTGCAGACCACGAACCCTTTTAATGTAAAATAACTGGCCTGAAGCCCAAGTGCTTAAACCAGAATTAATACATTTTAGAATAACAGACACTGAGCCCTCAATCAGCAGTTCCCAACTTAGAAGGATGTAAGCTACCTGTTCTGCCACTACAGTGCAGACCACAAACCTTCTTAATGTAAAATAACTGGCCTGAAGCCCAAGTGTTTAAACCAGAATTAATACACTTTTAGAATAACAGACACTGAGCCCTCAATCAGCAGTTCCCAACTTAGAAGGATGTAAGCTACCTGTCCTGCCACCACAGTGCAGGCCACAAAACATCCTAATGTGCTTTAATCAAGTTACTACCAAGCAGTAATAAATACAATTGAATACTTTAAAGAATGCCTGGATTAGTGCTCAAGTTATACAAACAAAGCTAGATTCAGCAGGCCTGGATCTAGTCTATGCTACAGCAAACAAGGTGTACCAATTTCAGTAAGAAGCAGTTTAAATATACAGGCACTATAAGCCTTTAACCAGAAATTCCCAGCTAGAAGGGCAGAGTCCAGCCCCTCCTCCCACAAGAGTGCAGACCAGAAACCCTTTTAATGTAAAATAACTGGCCTGAAGCCCAAGTGCTTAAAACAGAATTAATACACTTTTAGAATAACAGACACTGAGCCCTCAATCAGCAGTTCCCAACTTAGAAGGATGTAAGCTACCTGTCCTGCCACTACAGTGCAGACCACAAACCTTCCTAATGTAAAACAACTGGTCTGAAGCCCAAGTGCTTAAACTAAAAGGCTTAGAATGAGTTACACCGAGCAGTAATAAATACAACTGAGTACTTTTAAGATGACGCAAAAGCAAAATAAAGTAGGAAGAAACACAAATACAGTAAAAGCAGATTTTTTTTTTTTTTTTTTTTTTGAGTGAGCAAATGAGATGGGCCCAGGAGTTACAGGACAGAAACAAGTGCAAATGCAGGCCTTCAAATCAGAAAGTTGAGAGAGATGGAAGACTGCCCAAATGGCCAATAACTACAAATTCTGGGCCAGAAGCACTCTTTATGTGGTAGACAGGTTACCTAGTGCTTACCACTCCCACTGATAAGCTAGGCTTCCCTCCAACACAGAAAGGCTTGGGGCTCAGAAGCTTACAAATAGTCCTGGATACAGCAAATCTGTATCTGGAACACTAATTACAGGAAAGGTAGGAAACAGGCTTACAATTTTTTTTTTTTCAGAAAAGTAGCAAAAACAGTAGTAAAAACAATTCACATGCAGTGCAAGCTGGCACACTTGAGTATGTAGCAATATTAGTCCACACACAGTTTGAAAAAATGTAATTAAATTAAAAAGGACTAAAAGCAAGTGCAGAAAGGGTTTATTAGGTAGAATGCGGTAAAGAGATGGGACTGGGGGAGTATCCTAGATCAAATCTACAGTGGGGCGGGCACTGCAAAAGCCACCAAATTTAAACTACAAGGTGGGTTCAACAGAGATGTGAGGAATCAGAATGCAAATTATAAAACCAAAAAAATATATACTGATCTCTGTATATTTGCAGAACACTAAGACAACAGATATCTAAAGCAACAATTTAGCTCTATAATACAGAATAATACAGAAAAATATACTCAGCTCTATATATTTGCAGATAGTCTTGTAAAGCTGTCTCTCAACACACAGGTCCACTTTAAATGCAGACTGCTGCTATTAACAGTTCAAATTAAGGGAACCTTGAGTTAACAACACACAAGCAATAGAAACCAAAATGGGGGGGGGGGGAGTTTCAACAGAGATATGAGGAATCAGAGTGCAAATTATAAAACCAAAAAAATATATACTGATCTCTGCATATTTGCAGAACACTAAGACAACAGATATCTAAGCAACAATTTAGCTTTATAATACACAATAATACAGAAAAATATACTCAGCTCTATATATTTGCAAATAGTCTTGTAAGGCTGTCTCTCAACACACAGGTCCACTTTAAATGTGTGGCACTCAGCCAAAGAAGTCTGGGTTATATTTATTTATTTGTTTATCTCGATATGTGCATTTACCCTTGTTGGACTCTTTCAGGTGTGAAGCATGAAGTCCATTGTAGGCATCTCCTACTAATAAAATCCAAGTCAGTGGTATAGACATAAGGTCTTATTGAGCAATGTACAGTATATTTCTCAGTTGTTCAGTAATTCAATATACAAAGGCTGTTTAGATGGGTGACTGCTTCAAGAAAACCTGCATTTTATGTGCTGCCTAATTTAGTAAATTTTTACTGGACTATTATTATAGAAGGTGCATACATTTTACTTATGTATGTATTCATTTATTTATTTATAGTTTAAAAAGGTAGGCTGGCTGCATACCTCTAAGCCTCTAAACGCAAGAAATCTGGATAAAGCCAAAAATAATGGGGAAGGGAGACAAAGGCCCAAAAATCAGGGGCACATTTTAAATATTGCTCTTACAAAATTAAAAAGTTGATAGACTAGTAGATTTTGTTTTATCATACATTTTCTGATGGGTATGAAGTCTGAAACTCAAATGTTTGTCATTATTTATCAGTTACTTGCCAGAAAACCATAAATTATATGAGGAACAGACCAAAAATATGAAGAAAAATTGGGGCATTCTGCAAGAATCCGGGCAGTTGAGAGGCATGGTTGGCTGGTCCTAAGACCCTTTATAGCCATGACTCATGTATTCTGTTCTCTTGAATTACAGAATAAAGATGCCTTAACTGCATTTACTGCACTCAGAATGCAGAATGCGCTTACAAAAAACAAATTTACTACCTTCTCTGTACTGTTTGATTATTTATTTGTCCTTTGGTAACTAGGAAAGTCCAACTGAGCGAGTGGCTCATTTTCAGAAAGGGTGTGGGATTACAAGTTCCACAAAAAATTGAAAAACATTTAAGCAATAGTTGAGGAGTATTTATACATAAGGAGAGGAAAGCCCTGCAATGAAATGGGGAGAACGGCTACACAAACACAAATAAAAATGTTTTACAATAGCTGATAAGTAATTATTTACAAGGGGAGAGAAACCATACTACAGATAAAACGCTTTAAAATAGATTAGGGTGTAGCTAATCTATGATAAAACACTTTAAAATAGATTAAGATATACCTTATATACTGGGGATAAGAACCCTCACAGCATATTGAAATACATTTACAGAATATTGTTAGGAAAAATTGTGATTAAGAATACAATTTGCACTGCAAGTTGCAAGGCACTTTGCAGAGGTGGATAGCCTATGTCGAGTAAACTAATACATAATCAAAATATTGACTCTGTTTCTAATAATATATGGAGGTGAGCCACAACAGAGTGTTCTGATGCCCAAATAGACAGAATAATAAAATAAGATGAGGTAGAGTAATGATCTGGAGGGAA